>NW_007361035.1:0-1483 GCF_000149035.1 Colletotrichum graminicola M1.001 | reverse complement strand
AATTAGAAATAAAACCTCTCTTTATCTCCTTAGGAACTTACCCTTTTTAAAATACCCTCCTTACTACTTTTACTACCTAGATTTAGCCTAAGGTCCTATAAGTAATAGTAAATATAGTCCTTAACTAAGAAAAAACTTAAACTTTTTTAAGATACCTCTTCTAGGCTAAAGTAATACTATAGTCTTTTCTAGAGATAATATTATTAACTTCTTAAAAAAATATAAGGATTAATATAAGCTTATATAAGTACTAGACTAATTAAGGGGTATACTAGTAGCCTACTATATAGGGGGAGATTATTAAACTTTAGTAAAGGATATAATTAAGGACTTACCTTAAGTCTAGGCTAAGGCTTATCTCTTAAAGGAGTATAGAAAATAAGACGCTAATTAATTCCTTAATAAGGAAAAATAGATTAAGAAGGTTATAAGGGGATTACTAATCTCTAGCTTAGACTTATACTTAGCTAAAGCACTCTTTACTAGTGTTAATAATATAATTACTAAGGTAAAGTAATAAGGCCTTTATATAATTTCTAATAAGAGCCTAATTAAGGCTATATATAAGTAATTTAACACTAAGACTATAGAAAAGGTAGTAAATAAGATAAGGATTAGCCTTTTAGCTTTTATTTAATTAATAAAGTATATAACATTTAAAAGCAGACTTCTTAATATAATTACTTATAAGAAGGAGTATAGGCCCCTATTTACTAATAGTAAGGCTAATAGTACCCTTATAACTTAACTAGCTTAGTAATAGTCCTAAAGAAACCCTACTTATTAGTACTAAGATTACTAGTAACTAAGATAATTAACTATTAACGTCTAAGTTAACTAACTAGTCCTAAGTAATACTAATTAAGACCTTACTAATAATATAAGTAAACTTAAGATATATTAGAATTCTATCTAGCTAAGGGGGTCTACTTAAGTGTTTAAGGTTAGTATAGTATAACTAGATTAAGTAAAAGTATTAGGACTAAAGGATAGATATTAGTACTACTAGTTTAATAAGTATTAATTTATTTAAGATTATTAGTAATATACCTTTAATAAGGATGTATATCTTATAATCTTAGTCTAAAGAGCCTAGTATTATAAGAAGTAAGATAAGTAAAGTCTAATAAATAATATACTATTCCTAGTATTTAAAGATAGCTCATAAAGTAAAGTTACTAATTAAGTTACCTTACTTTGTTATATTATAAATATATTTACTAATAAAGCCTATAAGTTCTTAGTAAAGTGTATCTTAAATTAATAAGTTAGATACCCTTAGTAAAGCACCTTAGATTTACTATCTATAGTACTAATAAGTAATATTAGGTGCCTATATATAGCATAACTAGAGGATAAGGAGTAAGAATATACTAACGTCTTTATAATATAATAAAGTAGGCCTCTTAAGAACTATACTAGCTAAGATAAACATACTTAAGATAGATTATAAGAGGTGTAAAGCGTAAAGAAGTTAGTTAGG